>NC_057808.1:208781420-208796975 GCF_018294505.1 Triticum aestivum
CCCCTCTGGTAGACATACTTCCTTCCTACCCCACGTGTCGACGTATCATAGGCACGTCTCCTCCACTGGATGGACGTCATTTGTCCCAACGCTGAGCTGACATGTGGATCGTCCAGCGAATCAGAATTTTACACGTTGAAAATCCCCATTGGTCCGGGCTGTTAACGGGTTATCAGATCCAAACCGGAACCCGATAGCTTAACGGCAACCCATTACAGTGGATGCCACGTGTCGGTTACCCTTGACAAAAGCACTCCGATGACGCGTCATTTATCGTCATGGAAATGGACTCTTCTGTGATGATAATTTTGGTATTGTCATGGAACACTTCTACGACAACACAGGTATGACTATCTTGATTCTATCATAAAATCATCATGGATGTACATGCATGACAGAAAACGTGACCTACTGTGACAAACACGTGTCATCACGGAAGTGTATTTTTTTAGTGTTGATCTACAACATAAATTTTTCAAAGACTATAAAGACTAAGTTCATGATAATTAGTTCAGTTAATCAAATTACTAATGAACTCCCATTTAAATCAACATCCCTCAAGTTGTTTAAGTGATACATGATCCAAATCAACTAACCCATGTCCGATCATCACGTGAGATGGGCTAGTCATCAATGGTGGACATCTCCATGTTGATCATATCTACTATATGACTCATGTTCGACCTTTTGGTCTCCTATATTCTGAGGCCATGTTTGTACATGCTAGGCTCGTCAAGTTTAACCCAAGTATTCTGCATGTGTAAAACTGGCTTACACCCGTTGTATGCAGACGTAGAGTCCATCACACCCGATCATCATGAGGTGCTTGGAAACGAGGAGCTTTTGCAACTATGCATACTTAGGGAGAACACAATTTCTTGAAATTAAGTGAAGGGATCATCTTATAATGCTATCGTCGTTCTAAGCAAAATAAGACGCATAAAAAGATAAACATCACATGCAATCAATATGTGAAATGATATGGCCATTATCATCTCGTGCCTTTAATCTCCATCTCCAAAGCACCGACATGGTCTCGTCACCGGCATAACACCATGATCTCCATCATCATGATTTCCATCATCGTGTCCTCACGTGGTCGTCTTGCCAACTATTGCTTCTACAACTATTGCTAACACATAGCGATAAAGTAAAGCAATTACATGACGATTGATAAATTAAACACAACCCGATGGCTCTTGCAGGTTGTCGTACTCATTAACATGAAAATCATGAACCTATTACAAAACATGATCATTTCATACATCAACATATATCACATCACGTTTTGGCCATACCACATCATAACATGCCATGCAAAAACAAGTTAGACGTCCTCTCCTTTGTTTTTGCAAAATTTATGTGGCTGTTATTGGCAACTAGCAAGAATCGTTCTTGCCTACGTAAAGCCACAATGGTGATAATCAAGTTGCCTTTTAACCTTCTACAAGGACCGCCTTTGACAAATTAGATTCAACTAAAGTAGGAGATACAGACACCCGCTAGCCACCTTATGCAAAACGAGTTGCATGTCTGTCGGTGGAACCAGTCTCTTGTGCGTGGACAAGTAAGGTTGGTCTGGGCCACTTCATACCACAATACCGCCGAATCCAAATAAGACAATATAGTTAATCAATTTGAGCATCAACGCCTACAACTCTTTGTGTTCTACTCATGCATATACATCCACGCATAGACCT
The DNA here is from genome assembly GCF_018294505.1 of Triticum aestivum. Classification (NCBI taxonomy): domain Eukaryota; kingdom Viridiplantae; phylum Streptophyta; class Magnoliopsida; order Poales; family Poaceae; genus Triticum; species Triticum aestivum. The sequence continues at coordinate 208,783,121 of NC_057808.1, forward strand.
AACTCATGATGCCACTGATGGAGAACGAAACATGAAAATGAAAAAATTCCTACGAACACCCAAGATCTATCTAGGAGAAGCATAGCAATGAGATGGGAGAGTGTGTCTACGTACCCTTGTAGACCGAAAGCGGAAGCGTATATACTGCGGTGGATGTAGTTGTGCTCTTCGTGATCCAATCACGATCCAACCGATCTAGTGTCGAACGGACGTACGACACCTCCGAGTTTAGCACATGTGTGGCTCAATGATGTCTCCTCCTCCTTGATCCAGCAAGAGAAGGCGAACAAGTAGATGGGATCACAACCAGCATGACGGCGTGGTGGTGGAGCATTGGCAGCACTTCGCTAAGCAAAAAATCGTGGACGAGAACTATGTCGGGAGGGACAGACGGGGCAACAGCCAAAGCCAATGTGTTAGGGTGCCTTGCTGCGCCCCCTCCCCTATATTTATATGTGTGGGAGGGCTGGGAGTCCAGCCCTACTCCTAATAGGAGTTGGTGCCACGGGAGAGGACTTGGACTTCAAGTCCAATCCTATTCCTAGTAGGACTCCCCTTTTTTCCCATCCCTAGCCGCATGGGCTTTTGAGGACTTGGTGCGCTTGGCACAACAAGGCCAGGGGCCTCCCCTAAGCCCATGCCAGCCCTTGGGATGTGGTGGACCCACTTGTGGACTTTCGGACCCCTCTTGAATCGTCCGGAAGCTTCCCGGTACAATACCGAAAAAACTACACCTTTTCCCGGAACCCAAAATATGACTTTCCATATATAAATCTTTACCTCTTGACCATTCCCAGAATCCTCATGACGTCCGGGATCTCATCCGGGACTCCGAAAAACATTCGGTTACCAATCATCAAATATCCCAATACTACTCTAGCGTCAACAAACGTTAAGCGTGCGACCCTGCGGGTTCGGGAATCATGTAGTCATGACCGAGACACCTATCCGGTCAATAACCAATAGCGGGACCTAGATACCCATATTGGTCCCTACATGTTCGATCGATATGTTACTTGCCCAAGATTCGATCATTGGTATCTCCATACCTACTTCAATCTCATTACCGACAAGTCTCTTTACTTGTTCCGTAATACAAGATCTCCTGACTAACTCATTAGGCACATTGCTTGCAAGCTCTTTACGATGTTGTATTACCGAGAGGGCCCAGAGATATCTCTCCATCACACGGAGTGACAAATCCCAGTCTTGATCCATGTCAGCCCAACAAACACCTTCGGTGATACCTGTCAAGCACCTTTATGATCACCCAGTTATGAAGTGACGTTTGGATACACACTGAGTTGAACGATCTCATGGTCTTAGGAATAGATACTTGACATGAAGAAAGTTATAGCAATAAACTGATACGATCAACTGCTAAGCTTACAGTTGGGTCTTGTCCATCACATCATTCTCCTAATGATGTGATCCCGTTATCAAATGACAACTCATGTCTATGGTTAGGAAACCTTCACCATCTTTGATTAACAAGCTAGTCTAGTAGAGGCTCACTAGGGACATAGTATTTCTTTATGTCACTGGTGCAGAGACCTGCTATACAAATGGTTTTTACCCCCTTTCCGCGATGGAGTTTTAAACCGTAGCCTAGTGAAGTAGTGAGTGTGTGCGATAGGGGGGTCCTTCCCACACGACCCAAAAACCGTCGGGGATAGGCCCTCCGGCCACACAGGCTGAGGAAAAATGAGCTCGTGTGTGATCAGGCGAGGCATCAAAACCCAATCGTTTCCGTTCATATGTACATCCCACATGGTGAATCCCAAAATATTTCCATTCTTATGCATATCGCACATAGTTTTTTGTGTGGAAACATTTGTGCAAGGTGGCCTAACGTAAACAGTTCCCTGCCGGAAGCTGTGTGTGATTGTTAGTTGATCAAACATGCCTACTTTCTAGAAACCGTGTGGGTTGTTTGATTTTATCGCCCACGGTGGTGCCTGAGTAACCGTATGCAATAGAAAACCCCAATAAGCAGGGTAATTAGCCTATTATTGATAATCCATGTAGTAATCAAATTGACATTTCTTATAAAACACACCAGATATTTCATATCCGTATAATGGCAACCAGGATTTCATAATCGAATTACATCATATAGCTTCAGTACTCAGTTACGCCATTACACAACAGCACCAAGTTTCACATGCAACATCAGAAACCTTTGGAAAGTAGCATCATACACGGTAACTAGACAGATGAATCTCATCTGGGAAACTGCAGAAGCGGAAGGCAAATATTGAGCCTTCACTGATGTTGAATGTCCCTGCAACTTTAGGCCAGTGGATAAGGATAATTGCCCGCCCAACCTTTGTCCTCTTCAGGAAGACTACAATATTGTACCGTGGGTGTTCAATGAATACCTTCCTCGCCTCTTGACCATGCAGGTGGTTTGAGAGGTAATCATCGGTGAACTGCTTTGCAAAGTACCGAAAACAAAGATATGCATAAATCGTTGTAACAAATTTGGAAATGGCGCAGGGGGTAAAAACAAGGTAAACACTACTGCAGGATGGTCCAAACGTGACACTACGATCAGAGACCCTTCGACGAAACTGCGTGCAATGCCATAATCACAAACGGTGGTGTAAAAAACCCGTCAAAAAAGGTGCAAAACGTTTGCGATGACGGATGCATCAAATACGGTTCATATTTTGGGATGAGGAGGAACAAAAGAAACGGCCAGCCAGATGAAGGTGTGTGCGATATACAGCATACGGTTCACTAGGATGAACTGTGTGTGATTAGGCAACACAATGGAAACGGTTCAACTGAACAAGATGTGTGTGATACGCGGCAAACAGGTCCGTAATCAGAAATGTGTGCGAAGACCAATAATAACACAGACGATTGCTGCTAATAAGCCGTGCGATTTGCTCTGTCTACAGAAGAATAACATGTGTGTGTGTGTGTGTGTGTGTGTAACTGAAATAAACACCCAATTACATAAGTGACTATACAGATCATTCGCACACACCTCAATAAACAATTGCATGCATCTAAAGTAGGAGAAAACGATCGTCTAGTCATCTACTTCTTGTGACGCTCCCGCCACTGCTATGTGGCTCGATCCCTCGTCTGGGGCAGGAAGAAGACAGTTCCTCATGTCAACGATCCGCCTGTACATCTCGTAGCTTGTGTACGCGTCCTTGGCCGCGTACTTGACGTGTTATTCATCCAGTCTCTCATGCCAAACACTGTGCCAAGCGTTCTTGTCCTTCTTGCTCCCTTCCTTCATCTTCGCGTGGTAGGGGTTGATGATGGCCGAGGCAAGGTCAACCAGGAGTTCAGTTTGTTGTTGTCGCTCCCCCAGACCTTGTAGTGGTGCTGGATGTTGACAAGATTCGGGCATTTCAAGCCCGAAACCTTGAGCGCTTTTAGATCGTTGGTGGTGTCCACCGTAGCGAAACTATAGCCGGAGCTGTTGATAAACCTGGAGAAACGCTCGCAAGGCCTTGTGGCCAGGTGGTAGTGGTAGACGAGGACGTCATGTCGCACGCACAACTGGGCGACGACAACCTTCTCATCGTGCCCAGCACGACCCATGGTATACTCGTGGTCGAATCCGACCACTTGGTACTTGCCCTCGGCAAGGAACTGCTCTATAGTTTGGATGGAACTCTCCACCAAGACCGGATCATTCGTGTACACAACCGAGAGAGCCTTCCCCCTCACGTGGGTGTCCACGACGTGTTGCATGGTGAACTGCCCGCCGTTGTCATCGTCGGCCGCCGGGAGCGCCATTGGAACAGTTGGATGTCCTCTCTGTATGTGTCCTCGTGGGTGTGCTTATTTTGTCATGTGACACGAGAGATGAAGGCAAATGGCCGCAGGAATAAAATGGGGCCGGGCGGCCTGGATTCTCGGCGCGTCCGCATGGTAGTTTTTGCAGCGGGTAACTGCATCGTCATGCCGCGCCCGGTGCAACCGCATGCACACGAACGTGCGTGATCGTGAGCCGGACCCAAACACTGGCAGCATGCATGGAGGGACGAGGGTAGAGCACCCGGAGGGACGCGAGAGCAGAGCGCGTGCGGCGGGACGCGAGAAGAGTGCGCCGTGGCCGCCTCAACCGCAAGCAACCACATGCGTAGAGCCGTTGAACACGCAGGAAATGGTCGCCTACAAGCCGGCCGACAGTTGCGTCACTTCTTAGTGAGCGGCCGTGTACTACTACCTCTGTCTTGGTCTATAGTCCCCATTCTGTGCCATACTTTGCCCTTAAATTTAACCAACAAAATGTTAATGCATGTTATAAAAATTATATAATTGGGAACTATGTTCGAATACGAATCCAACTATATAATTTTTGGCGACATGCATTCGTATTTTATTAGTTAAATCCTACTTATAAACCAGGATGGGGGTATAGTAGGTAATTAAACTACAAACGTTTTCTTTTTGTATTAACCGTATGTGTATGTAGCCTTTCGTCCTCCTCTCGCACGTCTTGTCAACCCGCTGTCGTAGACGGCTTACGGCGCAAGCTTGCGCAGCGCGCGAGGGCGTTCTTTTGGCCAAACGGTGGCGCCAATGAATCATCGGTGAGCCCGTTCCCACGCAACCTTCCTGCCCGACTCAGTGAAATCCCCCAAAATCCCAATGCTTACCGGCCTGCTATATAAACCCTCACGGCCGGCGAGTCCTGCGTCGCATTTTCCCCTCCCTCCCTGTAGCTTATCTCGTCTGCTTCTCCCACAATCGCCAATGGCACCGGCCATCGTCATCGCTCAGCCACTCCGCTGTCATCAGAGGACAGCTCCAGCTAGGAGGCTACACCGCGGCGGCGGCACAGTCCCCGGTGTAGTGTAGTGCGCGTGGCGTCCCTGTTGGCTGTGCGCGGAACACCCACCACACGCTCCGCCGCCGCTGCCAGTCGGCAGCTGTTGCCGGCCGCCATTGCTGCCACACCACCGCCGAAAACCAAGGCCATCGCTCGCTCCGCCGCCGCCGCCCGAAGGCAGGAGGTGGCCGTCATGGCCGCCACCCCACTGCCTGTCGTCGTGGTCATCACCCGCTCCGCCACCGCGGCTCGAAAGCGGGAGGTGGTGCTCGTGGCCGCCACCCCATCATCGGCCGCCGTGGCCGCCAGCCCACCGTCGACCGCCGGGGTCATCACCCGCTCCGCCACCGCCGCCCGAAGGGGGGAGGCGGAGGTGGATGCCCGCACGTGCGTCAGCGACCTTGCACGCTACACCAAGTTCCTGCGGGAGGAGGACAAGCGTCGCATCGAGCACGCAAAGAGCCTTGCCGCCGCCGTGGCCGCGGCACACATCGCCTCAGAGGCGAGGAATCAGGAGATCTATGAGGAGAACCACCGCTTCGAGAGGGGTCGTCTAGAGTGGCAGAGGGCGTTCGAGGTGAGCATCGCTGAAGCTGCAGCAGCGACAGGCACCGTATTGCGGTTGCCCAGCTCGTCGATAGGCTCCTCCTCCTCTGCCTCTTACTGAGCGTGCTCGGCAGAGGAGAGGCAGTCGGAAGTAGTACAAAGCCCCTCCGTAGTAGTAGTAGTATTTAGGGGCTATTTTGTTCAGTTCATCTGACTATAGATGTGGTGGAACTGTACAATGTACTTAAAATTAGCTAGTATATATAGTTGAACTAACTATTTCAGTACGTGGTTAGCAACAATTGGGGAAAAGTTTGGTCGGTTCAGCTGTCGAGTTGAACTGTTTGTATAAATTAAGAACGACTACTTAATCTATGAATGAAATCTATGCTTAATTACTGAATTTTAGTTGCAAAAATTAGATACTGCTAGTGATTTTTAGCTTCATATTTTGACAAATCGCAGTGTTACAAGGTTGACAAATGACAATGTTACTAGATCAACAAATGTCAATCTTTCCAGTTTGACAAATGGCAACATACCCAAATTGTTTGTAAGTGGTTGCACACGGGTCATCCAAAAGAACCGTTTGCGTTGAAGAGATGCACAAATCCTACCCTCACTTTGCATACGGGTGTTCTATCTAAAATGTATGCGATCAAGTGCTGCATAAATCCTAATCGGCACATTTTCCCTTGGCTTCCTGGGGAAGCTGTCGATTTGCATACATGTGTTCTAACTAAAACGTCTGCGATGAGTGTTTTATATTTCAAAACCCCTGGCATTTTTTAAAAGAAAATCGTTTGATAAGTCTGTACGTTAAGAGAGAAAAATGCAAGTTCGTTCAAACCATATCTTTCATTTAGACATACTGCGAATTTATATTCATATGATCGAGATACAGTATTAAACCCAGAAAAAAACTATTTCCGACGGCGGCGGAGGCGGAGCGGGTGATGACCCCGGACAGCTTGCACGCCTCTCGGTCAGCCTGCGCACCGGGCTGCGCTCGCATGCTTCCCGTTCAGTCAAGGTCAAGCAGTTGTCCGAACGGCACCTCTTATAGCCATTAAAACCAAGACACGTGGCGTCACGTGAATGGTTAACAGAACGCACACGGTTTGAATTATACAAACATTTGAGATATTAAAGTGGCAGCTGTTTTTTCAAAATGCCTTTGTTGGCTGTTATTCGAGTGTGCCTTCCCTCAAAATGGACACAAAAAATACCACAGCATGTCGGGTGCCATTCCATGATAGCATGCCAAGTTTCATGAATTTCAGACGAGTTTTGGATTTACTAGAATTTAAAATCAAAGTATCTCAACGTTTTGCCGGCAATTGCTGGTGCCCTGGTGTTTGAAATTCATTCCCATTTCTTGCATTGGACCTAAGCATGCACTCAAGGACAAAGATTTGATTTTTCAACCAATTTATATGCACTGGAGCATGTGCATGTAGTTCAAATTTGAATTATGCACATAAATGCATTGAAAACTCAGTTAATGCATAATAATGTCCAAACGAACCCCAAAAAATCACAAAAATTGACACAACACTCCTGTTATTCTATGTTGACATGAGAAAAAATTTGAAAGCAATAAGAAGCAATGGATATCGTTTCGTCCCCAAAGGTGGGACGTTCCCTACCGAAACCATCATGCTTGTTGTGAGAAGCTTTGGTTTGTGAGAAGCATATACCCAAACCTGCTCCAAATGGGACAAAAATTTTACCACGGCATGTTGATGCCGCTCCATGATAGCATGCCAAGTTTCATGAATTTCAGACGAGTTTTGGATTTACTAGAATTTAAAAACGAGGTATCTCAATGTTTGCGGCCGAGTGACGGTGGCAGGGTGTTTGATATTCATTCCCATTTCTTGCATGGGACCTAAGCATGCAACCAAGGATACAGATTTGAATTTTCAACCAACTTATATGCATTAGAGCGTGTGCATGTAGTTCAAATTTGAATTATGCACATAAATGCATTGAAAACTCAATTAATGCATAAAAAATGTCCAAACGAACCCCGAAAAATCCCCAAAGTTGACACAACACTCCTGTTGTTCTATGTTGACACTAGGAAAAAAATTGAAATCAAGAAGAGGCAATGGATATCGTTTCGTCCCAAAAGGTGAAATATTCCCTACCGAAACCATCAGGCTTGTTGTGAGAAGCTCTGGTTTGTGAGAAGCATATACCCAAACCTGCCACCAAATGGGACAATTTTTTACCATGGCATGTTGATGCCACTCCATGATAGCATGCCGAGTTTCATGAATTTCAGACGAGTTTTGGATTTACTAGAATTTAAAAATAAGGTATCTCAATGTTTGCGGCCGAGTGACGGTGGCAGGGTGTTTGACATTCATTCACATTTCTTGCATGGGACCTAAGCATGCAACCAAGGACACAGATTTGAATTTTCAACCAATTTATATGCATTAGAGCATGTGCATGTAGTTCAAATTTGAATTATGCACATAAATGCATTGAAAACTCAATTGATGCATAAAATGTCCAAACGAACCGCAAAAAATCCCAAAAATTGACACAACACTCCTGTTGTTCTATGCTGACACTAGGAAAAAAGTTGAAATCGAGGAGGCAATGGATATCGTTTCGTCCAGAAAGGTGAACGTTCCCTACCGAAACCACCAGACTTGTTGTGAGAAGCTCTGACTTGTGAGAAGTATATCCCCAAACCTGCCCCAAATGGGACAAAAAAATTACCACGGCATGTTGATGCGGCTCCATGACAGCATGCCAAGTTTCATGAATTTCAGACGAGCTTTGGATTTACTAGAATTTAATGTGTAAAATGTTCAAACGAACCCTGAATAATTCCAATTATTTTATGACACACATATAGTTGCATGTTCACTGCAGATAAAAGGTCTAGCAATTCAAACACCGTCCATTGCCGTTGTGACCCCATTATGTAATTCAAATCAAGATGAAAATCAAGTAGATCCCACATAGTTTATTATCACCAACCGTGTGAGATGCAGCACAAAATATCCCAGAGCACCGTCGGTGTATAGTACGCCTATGGCTTACGCGAGAAGGTGCATCAGCTACAGTCCACAGCCGGCATTTCAAGCACACTAGCTCGCTCCCCAAATATCATTTCACTGTTCAATCATCGTCGGCGAAAGATGGGCACGTTGACCTGCGTCGTGAGGGCAACTTCGGGGCCCACTCCGGCGAGAGCGCGGCCGCAGCTGCCATGCACGTGCTAACAAGGTGCATGAGCGCGGCCGCAATCTGCGACCGGGCGGCCAAGGCAGCCCAAACGGCCGCTGTTGCTTCTCAGGTGGCGGCAGCAACATCTGCCTCGGGGATAGCAACTGGCGAGAGCGGCACAGCAGTTGTCCGTTCCGTAGCGATAGCCTTAGCCCTGATGGAGGCCGCCCATGACCATGTCGAGGCCGCCCACGCCCAGCTCGTGGCGGTCACCGCACAAATCGAACGAAGCTTCTCCGACAACGGTCGGCAACCCACGACCGAAGAGTTGGCAATCGCCGAGAGCGTTCGAGCAGTCATCCGTTCCTCCGCCGCATACCTTGCGACGACGGAGCCCGTCCAAGCCCAGATCGTGGCCGCCCACGCCCAGCTCGTGGCGGCCTTTTTCGAAGAGATGGCGGACGCGGATGGCGAGATGCTTGCCGAGTATGGTGCGATGGATGCCATGGAGCCCCTTCCCCAGGAGACCGTCGGGCGCGAGCTGGACATGGAGGCGGCGGCGGAGATCGACGAGCACCAGCTGTAGTAGTACTCTTTGTTTTGTTTAATTAAGAGCGCTGGTCTTTAATTTGTTAGGGTAATGTTTAGGTCAGCTAGCTCTGTTTAGTTACTGAACTTGCTCGATTAAGAAGTATGGGTGTGCTATAGTCTCCTTTGTGTACCCAAATTATGCAATGACCACTTTAACCAGGGAAATTCGAACCAAAATTTTTGACGTTCAAACTCATCACACACGAGTTAAGCTATCTGAATCATTTGTGATGTTCACATATCGTACACAGTTCTGAATAAGGGACCGTGTCTGATGACACTTTGCGCGCCGGTTTTTTCACTGAAGTAATTCCAAAATTTTGGCTTCCGCGGAAATATCTACCTCCCCGCCCCCTCCCCCTTACCAAAAGCCACATTCCCCTGTTTCTGCCTTCCTTTCCAAGTTGAAACCTTCACTCCTTGCTTGCAGCGCTGCCTCCTCGCTGGCGGCCCTCCTTCATGTTGCTCTGCCTCGTCTATCGAGGCAGGTAATCCACACCCGACCCCCATCCTCCTCCTCCTTCCACATCCCACATGCCCCGACCGCCGGTGCGACACCTTCCACCCAAATCACCGACCCCTCCACCAAATAAGCGCCGCCCTAAGCCATGGCGCGCGCAGTATAGCTAGGATCTCAAGGAGCATTTGGCAGCAGAGGAGCAAATCGTGGCCGCACGCGCGGATGAGGTCACGATGGCAGCCATTCGTGCCGACCCCCAGATCTTGGAGGAGCACCTTGCCATTTTCTAGCTATGTCGGTTAAGCATGCTCGGTTTACCCATTGCGTGTGCTTCTCTTGCCTTTCCTTCACAAATTCTAGTGAATTGTGTTATCTAATTTTACCATGCAATTTGTTGCTCTAGTGTATATGTTCTATATGTTGTGCAGTGTGGTTCTCACTTATTAACTATTTTGTGAATTAGTTGTCGTCTTCAGTTAACTGTTTGGTTCAATTCTGCAAATGTGATGTTCAATTCTTCAGGCTGCAATTTTGTATTGTCTTCCATGTGAGAAATAAATCAAATTTATCTTTACAAAATACATGAGAAACGAATACAATTGCTATATTTCCAAGTTGTCAAGCATGCTTGGTTTGGTTATACATTGTGAAATGTGGTGCTCGTTTAATGTTTGGTTCATTTGTGTTGTGGTGTTTAGTTAACTGTTTGGTTCAATTCTGCAATGCGATGTTCAATAGTTGTGGGTGCATTCTGTTATTGTATACCATGTGAGAAATAAATTAAATTTGGTTGTAGTAAATACATGAGAAACAAATACAATTGCTATATTTCCAAGTTGTTAAGCATGCTTGGTTTGGTTAACTATCTGATCTTATATTAGGAGTATGTTATATTGTGCAATGTGGTGCTCAATTAATGTTTGGTTCATTTGTTGTGGTGCTTAGTTAACTGCTTGGTTCAATTTCTGCAATGCGATGTCCAATTTTCGTTGGTAGAATTTTGTATTGTTGTGCATGTGAGGAACAAATTGAATTTGGCTGCACTTAATACATGAGAAACATATACAAGTGCTATATTTCCTAGTTCTTAATCATGCTTGGTTTGGATAAATGGGTTTTCCATGTGGCTTGAATTAATCTGATGAATCTGCAATGTGCTTATTTTTCATCAACATATTTTACTAATAGCATGCGAACCCTCACTTAACATGATGACTAACTACCTTATATGTGTTGCAGGGAAACAATGGGAAGCATTGAGGTTTACAATCGAGTTAGCACGTGCATGGTCCGTTGTCTAATAGCACATTAGTGTGCAATTGCAGGAACCATGTATTCTAATATTTAGGTTTAACAATTTGGTCTTGCACATGTAGGTCCTACTGTCAGAGGTTTTGACCCACTGTTTGACCCTTTTTGCATATGGGGAAATGAGATGTCCATGAATATCAATCAAGTCAAGAAACTCACAAAGATTGTTAGGATAAAGAAATTAGCGACAAAAAACAACAAGATCTTTGTGTGCACAATGAAGAAGACATCAGTTCACTACAAGATGGTACTAACTATTATACCTTGCCTTTTTTTATTCATTTGCCCCATTTCCAATATAGAGAAGATATTTATGCACATTCTTGTTTTCAGGCCTTTCCAAAGCAGTTCACTGATAATTACCTCTCAAACCACCTCTATGGTCAGGAGGCGAGGAAGGTTTTCATACAACACCCATGGTTCAATGTTGATGTGTTCCTGAAGAGGACGAAGGACGGACGGTCAATCATCGACAGGCACTGGCCTAAAGTTGCAAAGACCTTCAACATGAATGAAGGCTCAATATTCGCCTTCCGCTTCAGCAGTTTTCCACATGAGATGCATCTGTCTATATACCGTCTATGATGCTAATTTTGAAAGGTTCTACATGTTGCATGTGAAACTTGGTGCTGGTGCAGTTGTGTACTGGGGTAGCTGAGTGCTGAAGCTATATCATGTTGTACTCTGATGTATTTCAATTATGAAATCCTGCTTCCTTAATATGGAAACGAAATATATTATGTGCTTAATATGAATGTCAATTAGATCAATAAATGGATTATTAATAATAGGGCAATTAGCTTGCTAATGGCGAATTAGCCCGCTAATTGGGTTTTGCTATTGCAAACAGTTATTCAGAAAATACCGTGGGCGATGACCTCAGGCAACGCACACAGTTTCTAGGAATAAACCGTGTTGGATCAATGAACAATCACACTGTAGCGACCAGACCTCAAATGGTCTGTGCTGCTGTGCACCAGTGTCATCCCTGGATCAGTAATGCTGACACGCACAGTACAAATGGAGGATTTATAACAGAGTAGCAATCACACACTTATTACATCGAATATCTCCAAAGAGATTAAGTATGATAAACATGGCTTAAGGCCATCTAAAAATGATAACAGCGAAAGACTTGGAAGATAAGTGAGTCCATCAACTCCAGCGGCATCACTGAGTATAAGACCACGACCTAAGGCACCTTACTCGTCGTCTGAAAAGTCTGCAACATGAAACGTTGCAGCCCGAAAACGGGTCAGCACATAGAATATGCTGGCAAAGTAACACATAGAGAATAATGAACAATAATAAGGCTATACTACATGCATATATGGCTGGTGGAAAGCTCTATGGTTACAATTTTGCGAAAAGCCAATTTTATCCTACTTCAAAGGAATAAATTTTATTTAACTATCATGGTGGTTGTGAAACATTGAGATGGTTGACAGCATCTCAATCCCAATTAAATGTCATCAATAACCCAACAAAATTAATTAGAAGTAACATAGTGATGAGATTCACATGATAATCCAAGTACTAGATACTCAAGTTGTCCATAACCGGGGACACGGCTAACCATGATTAGTTTGTACACTCTGCAGAGGTTTGTGCACTTTTCCCCACAAGACTCGATCGCCTCCGTTGGATTACTCGCACTACATGGTGTTTGAGTAACGGATGACCGAGACACAGTCTTTCAGAAGTGTTTGCACCTTACGTATGGGTAGACCGTTACACCTACTTTCCCCTACATCTGCTAGTCTACCACTGTAAGAGTTCACACAACTTAGTCAACTATGCTAGAGCCCATAATAGCTTGCAGCTGCACACGGAAGTTTCTAGCATGAATAATCTCATGATCCCTTTGAACCTGGGTGGCGGTCCAAAAGAAAAACAGGCAATCCTGGAATACCCAGGTACCTCAATCCACCCAGATGTGAGTTTTAGTTGCCACCTTAAGTAAACCATTAATTAACAATCTCACATCTGTCATGGAACTCTCTCAAACCCAATCCACGTCTACGAGCATAGCATGGCAATATAATAGCAAACGTAGAAGTAACTCCCAAGGGTTTGATAAATAAAACAGGTAATAGGTACTACCTCAACTACTTCCCAAAACTCACAATTTAATTAGATCCTAATCATGCAAGTGTTTGAGGAAAATAGATCTAATGCAATAAAAACTGGGTATGGAAGGTATATGATCAAAGTGTTACTTGCCTTGCTGATGATCCGCAAAACCTAGCGATTCGAAGTAACAAGCGGCACACTCCGGGTACTCTATCGCAAACAAACAAGCATACAATCAGTACTCATCTAATGCACAGGTAAAACTCGAATGAAAGATCCAACCAGAAATTTCAACTTAAGAACTCCGGTTTGCAAAAAGAATCAACTCGAAAGAAGCAACGAAAGTCAAACGGCGAAAGAAACAAGCTTCGTTTACTAATCTGGATCTAGGTCAAATTTTACTGTAGCAAAAACTTGTTTGAGTAGGTTAAACGGAAAGAGAATTTCGAGACGAAACTCTAGGCGCTTGAATCGCCTGATTCCGATAAACGAGCGGAAAGTTAAACAGAAACGAAGATTCGATCAGAAATCGAATCTGAGAAAATAGCGGAAAAATCCGACGAAAAAGAAAAACGGACGAACTGTTAAAGAACGGACGTTCGTTAACAGAGAAAAAACCGACGAACGCGTTCGTTAAAACGAACGGTTCGGTGAACGCTCGCAAAATAATAAAACCGAAAAAAAACCGATCTAGGGTTTTTTTTTCTACAAACGTTTTTTTAAAGAAAACCGGCAAAACCGAACGGCATCGAGGTATACCTCGTCGGGGCGGCTCCGGCGGGGCTCCGGCGGGGGCTCCGGCGAGGGCGGCGGGTGCGGCGGTGGTGCGGGGCTCGGGGAAAGGCGAGGGGCGGCGAGGGGGCGGCGCACGGCAATGAAAGGCG
>NC_057808.1:208797109-208803496 GCF_018294505.1 Triticum aestivum
GGGGTGGGTCGGCGGCCTGGCGCGGCTGGGCTCGGCCCGGCGGGCGCGCGCGTTTTAAAAAAAAAACGTTCCGCGGAAAAATATTCGTAGAAAAATAAATAAAGGTCCAAAAAATATAAAATAAATTTTCCCCGTCTAGTTAGAAAATCTAGAATAGGGTGAACATTGTTTTAACACAAAATAAATATTTTGAAAACATGCAATATTTTTAATGCAATAAAAATTGCAAATAAAATCCAGATAAATTCCAATAAATGATTTTAACATTTTACCTCCAGTATTTCAATAGTTTTGGAGAAGTCATATTTTCAACTCTCATTTATTTTGTTTAATGAAATATTTTTCCGGAGAGAAAATAATTAAAACCAACATCCTCGTTTTATTATTTGATGAAAATCAAATATGAAAATTCGAGAAAATCCCCAACTCTCTCCGAGGGTCCTTGAGTTGCTTAGGATTTATCGAGGATTTGTCAAAATGCAATAAAATATGATATGCAATGATGATCTATGTATAACATACCAAATTGAAAATTTGGGATGTTACAAACCCACCCCCCTTAAGATGAATCTCGCCCTCGAGATTCGGGTTGGCTAGAAAACAGGTGGGAGTGGTCCTTCCGTAGATCTTCCTCTCGCTCCCAGGTGGCTTCATCCTCCGTGTGGTGACTCCACTGGACTTTGCAAAACTTGATAACCTTGCTGCGGGTAACTCGGCTGGCATACTCAAGAATCTTAACTGGTTTCTCCTCATAGGTCAAATCACTTTCCAGCTGAATCGCTTCAAGTGGCACAGTATCTCTCAGTGGTATCTCAGCCATCTCTGCGTGGCACTTCTTCAACTGGGAAACGTGAAATACATCATGAACTCCAGACAATCCTTCGGGCAATTCCAGCTTGTAGGCAACCTCTCCCATACGTTCCACAACTCTGTATGGTCCGATAAAACGGGGCGCTAACTTTCCCTTAACTCCAAAGCGCTTCACTCCTCGAAGTGGTGATACTCGAAGATAAACTCGGTCTCCGACTTCGTGAACTGTCCCCTTTCGTTTAGAATCAGCATAACTCTTCTGCCTGGACTGGGCTACCTTGAGCCTATCGCGAATCAACCTCACTTTCTGTTCAGACTCCTTAATCAAATCTGGTCCAAACAACTGACGGTCTCCAACTTCGTCCCATAACAACGGTGTTCTACACCTCCTTCCGTACAAGGCTTCGAAAGGGGCCATCTTTAAACTGGTTTGATAACTGTTGTTATACGAAAATTCTGCATATGGCAAGTTATCGTCCCAACTAGATCCATAATCTAGTGCACATGCTCTCAACATGTCCTCCAAAATCTGGTTGACTCTCTCGGTCTGTCCATCTGTCTGCGGGTGAAAAGTTGTACTAAATTCCAGCCTGGTTCCCAATGTTTCATGTAACTGCTTCCAAAACTTCGAGGTAAATTGGGTTCCTCTGTCTGATACAATGGTCCTCGGAACTCCATGCAAACATACGATCCTTGTCATGTATATCTTTGCCAACTTAGCACTGGTATAAGTGGTCTTCACTGGAATAAAATGAGCCACTTTCGTCAAACGGTCGACTACAACCCATATTGAGTCATAGCCTGAACGAGTCCTGGGTAATCTTGTGATAAAATCCATGCCTATTTTATCCCACTTCCATTCGCGTATCGGCAATGGTTGTAGCAATCCTGCTGGCTTCTGATGCTCTGCCTTCACTCTCTGACACACATCACAAACTGCTACATATTCTGCAATATCCTTCTTCATTCTGGTCCACCAGAAAGTATTCTTCAAATCCAAATACATCTTGGTATTCCCTGGGTGAATCGAGTACGGTGAATCATGGGCTTCTTGCAAAATCAACTTCCTGATCTCCGGATCATTTGGTACATATACTCGATCCTCGAACCATAAGGTATCGTGCTCATCCTCACGAAATCCCTTGGCTTTACCTTTGCTCATCTTCTCCTTTATCTCTTCAATCTCCTTGTCTGTCTTCTGAGCTTCTCTGATCCTTTCCATCAAGGTAGACTGAATCTCCAATGTCGCTAAATAGCCTCTTGGAACTATCTCCAAGCATAGCTCGCGAAGGTCTTCGGCTAACTCCTGAGGTAACTCTCCTGTCATGAGGGTGTTGACATGACTCTTGCGGCTCAACGCGTCTGCTACTACGTTAGCCTTTCCAGGGTGATAATGCAAGCTCATATCATAATCTTTAATGAGCTCCAACCATCTCCTCTGTCTGAGATTTAACTCCTTCTGCGTGAAAATATATTTCAAACTCTTGTGATCCGTGTACACCTCACAATGGTTTCCGATGAGAAAATGTCTCCATGTCTTCAACACATGCACCACGGCTGCTAACTCCAAATCATGCGTAGCATAATTCTTCTCATGGGGTTTAAGTTGTCGTGAAGCATATGACACAACTCTTCCTTCCTGCATAAGCACAGCTCCAAGTCCTCGACGAGAAGCGTCGCAATAAACTTCATAATCCTTGCGTTGATCTGGCAGGATCAACACTGGCGATGTAACCAATCGTTTCTTCAACTCTTGGAAACTAGCTTCACAATCCTCAGTCCAATTGAATTTGGTGTCCTTCTTCAATAGCTCAGTCATGGGCTTAGCAATCTTCGAGAAATTCTCGATGAATCTCCGGTAGTATCCTGCAAGTCCAAGAAAACTCCGGATTTCTCCAACTGTCGTGGGTGATTCCCAACTTGTCACTGTGTCAACCTTGGCAGGGTCTATTGCTATTCCTTCTCCAGAAATAACATGTCCAAGGAATCCAACTTCCTTCAGCCAAAATTCACATTTGCTGAACTTGGCGTATAACTGATGTTCTCTGAGCTTCTCAAGTACCAATCGTAAATGCTCCTCATGCTCTTCCTCATCCTTGGAAAAGATTAAAATATCATCAATGAACACCACGACGAACTTATCCAGAAATTCCATAAACACTTTGTTCATCAGGTTCATGAAATAGGCAGGTGCGTTAGTCAGACCAAATGACATAACGGTATACTCATACAATCCATATCTGGTGGTAAATGCCGTCTTGGGTATATCCTGCTCTCGAATCTTTAACTGATGGTATCCTGATCGTAGATCGATCTTGGAAAATACTTTAGCTCCTTGTAGGCGGTCAAACAAATCATTGATCATCGGCAGTGGGTACTTGTTTTTGATGGTCACTTCATTCAATCCACGGTAATCAACAACCATCCTCAGCGATCCATCTTTCTTCTCCACTAGAAGTACTGGTGATCCCCAAGGTGACGAACTTGGGCGAATATAGCCTTTATCCAGTAACTCCTTGATCTGCTTCTTAATTTCCTCCAAATCTTTTGCGAGCATCCTGTACGGTCTCTTAGATATTGGCCCTGTGCCTGGCAAAAGTTCAATCAAGAACTCAATGTCTCTATCTGGTGGCATGCCTGGCAATTCTTCTGGAAATACATCCGGATAATCCTTCACCACTGGTACTTCCTCCTGTACAACTCCTGATAAGGAATTTACTTGAGTCCTCTTCGGCATATGCCGGGATACATACTTGATCCTTTTTCCTTCCGGGGTGGTAAGCAAAATCGTCTTGTTGGCACAATCGATGTTTCCTCCATACAACGATAGCCAATCCATTCCCAAAATCACATCCAAACCTTGAGACTCCAAAACTATGAGGTCTGAGGGGAAAACATGCCTACCAATGGCCAATGGTATCTGAAAACATCCTTGGGTTGCCATATACTCTGCTCCTGGCGAGGTTACTAACATAGGGGTTCTGAGAACTTTGGTGGACAGCTTAAACTTATTCACAAATCCCCTTGATATGTATGAATGCGATGCACCAGTATCGAAAAGAACGATTGCAGTAAATGACTTAACCAAAAACTTACCTATTACTGCATCAGGCTGAGCTTCAACCTCCTCCACGCTCACGTGGTTCACATGCCCTTTGTTGAACGGGTTCGGCTTCTTCCCAGAGCTTCCATTTCCATTTCCATTTTGGGCTTCAGGACATTCATTGGCATAATGTCCATTCTTCTGGCACTTAAAGCAAGTGACTTGGCTCAGGTCCCTCTTGGCTGGGGTAGATGGGTTGGTGCGGTTCTGTCCATTGCTTCCTCCATTCCCATTACCATTTTTAGAGCCATTATGGTTGTGCGAACTACCTCCTCCATGGGTATGCTGAAACTGTCCTCCTGGCTTCGGGGTAAAACGAGGCTTCTGTTGAGCTCCTGAGTTATACTTCCCTTGTCCATACTTCCTCTTACGGTTTTCAATCTGTTGTTGCTTCCCTTCAATCATGAGAGCTCTACCTACCAGCTCCTGGTAGTTGTTGAAGGTTGCTACCATCAACTGCATACTCAGCTCATCATTCAGTCCTTCCAAAAACTCCTCCTGCTTGGCTGCATCTGTAGCAACGTCATCTGGTGCATAACGTGCTAACTTACTAAAATCCTCAACATACTGGCCTACGGTACGTCCTCCTTGGCGTAGGTTGCGAAACTCACGCTTCTTCATAGCCATAGCTCCTGCTGAAACATGAGCTGTACAAAAGCTTGCTGAAACTGGTCCCATGTGACAGTGTCAATAGGGTGCGTGGCTGTATAATTCTCCCACCATGATGCTGCGGGTCCATCAAGCTGGTGTGCGGCAAAACGCACTCTTTCCGCATCTGTGCATCCTGCAGTGGTCAACTCCCTTCCAACTTTGCGGAGCCAATCATCTGCAACAATCGGCTCGGTGCTACTGGAAAACACCGGCGGGTTTAGCCTTAAGAAACGGGCTAAGTGATCAACAGGTGGTGGTGGCGGTGGGTTGTTGTTGTTGTTGTTGTTGTTGCCTTGGTTCTGCACTAACACTTGCATCAGGGCATTCTGTTGCTGAATCAACTGGGTGATCTCTGGTGGGAAAACAAATCCGGTGTCGCGTCTCGGAGGCATCTGATAGGTTTAGAAAAGATGAGAGTTAAGAATAGAATGGGGTCTAGAGAGAAAACACTACCCATATGCTCATGAGACAAATACAATCAATATCACTCAATCAATTCAAACAAGGCAAAACAATCGATCTAACTAGCATTACAAAGTGCTTGAACTATACTATTAAATGGGGGAAAACTACTACTGATATGGTGGTCTACTAGAAATTCTGATCCGTTGAAGACTCCATGATGTCTGCTCCAGCTTCGTCAACAAAGTCATCTTCACTTGGTTCCGAGTCGGTGTCGTCGATGATGATGTAGTTATCCGGACAAGTGCATTCGTCGACTTCTGCTTTTGGCACTGGATTTCCCATGAATACTCCAATCTTCTTCTCCAGGTCGTCATTCTTCCCTACTAATGCGATGATTTACTCCATATAATCCTCGCGTGTAGCCTTGAGTTCTTCTTGGAGCTCCTTGATCTTCGTCAATGCCTTCTTCAGTTCTTCCTTGTCCATGCACATCTGGTTCCCCTGGCGACGAATATGTTGGTTTACGAGCATAGCATGGCAATATAATAGCAAACGTAGAAGTAACTCCCAAGGGTTTGATAAATAAAACAGGTAATAGTACTACCTCAACTACTTCCCAAAACCCACAATTTAATTAGATCCTAATCATGCAAGTGTTTGAGGAAAATAGATCTAATGCAATAAAAACTGGGTATGGAAGGTATATGATCGAAGTGTTACTTGCCTTGCTGATGATCCGCAAAACCTAGCGATTCAAAGTAACAAGTGGCACACTCCGGGCACTCTATCACAAACAAACAAGCATACAATAAGTACTCATCTAATGCACAGGTAAAACTCGAATGA
The DNA here is from genome assembly GCF_018294505.1 of Triticum aestivum. Lineage (NCBI taxonomy): Eukaryota > Viridiplantae > Streptophyta > Magnoliopsida > Poales > Poaceae > Triticum > Triticum aestivum. The sequence continues at coordinate 208,802,925 of NC_057808.1, forward strand.
AAGATCCAACCAGAAAGTTCAACTTAAGAACTCCGGTTTGCAAAAAGAATCAACTCGAAAGAAGCAACGAAAGTCAAACGGCGAAAGAAACAAGCTTCGTTTACTAATCTGGATCTAGGTCAAATTTTACTGTAGCAAAAACTTGTTTGAGTAGGTTAAACAGAAAGAGAATTTTGAGACGAAACTCTAGGCGCTTGAATCGCCTGATTCCGATAAACGAGCGAAAAGTTAAACAGAAACGAAGATTCGATCAGAAATCGAATCTGAGAAAATAGCGAAAAAATCCGACGAAAAAGAAAAATGGACGAACTGTTAAAGAACGGACGTTCGTTAACAGAGAAAAAACCGACGAACGCGTTCGTTAAAACGAACGGTTCGGTGAACGCTCGCAAAATAATAAAACCGAAAAAAAACCGATCTAGGGTTTTTTTTCCTACAAACGTTTTTTTTAAAGAAAACCGGCAAAACCGAACGGCATCGAGGTATACCTCGTCGGGGCGGCTCCGGCGGGGCTCCGGCGGGGGCTCCGGCGAGGGCGGCGGGTGCGGCGGGGGTGCGGGGCTTGTGGAAAG
>NC_057808.1:208803506-208827658 GCF_018294505.1 Triticum aestivum
GGCTCCGGCGGCGGCGAGCGAGGCGAGTGCGGCGGCGGCGAGATGAGGGAAGAGGGGGGTGCGGGGGGTATATATAGGGGGGTGCTCCGGTGGCTTGGGGAGGGGCAAGCTCCGGCGGCGGGGCTCGGACTCCCGTGTCCATGGCGGACACGGTGGCGGCGGCGTTCCCGTGCTGGGGAAGGAGAGGGGCGCGGGGTGGGCCGGCGGCCTGGCGCGGCTGGGCTCGGCCCGGCGGGCGCGCGCGTTTTAAAAAAAACATTCCGCGGAAAAATATTCGTAGAAAAATAAATAAAGGTCCAAAAAATATTAAAAAAAAATTCCCCGCTAGTTAGAAAATCTAGAATAGGGTGAACATTTTTTAACACAAAAAAAATATTTTGAAAACATGCAATATTTTTAATGCAATAAAAATTGCAAATAAAATCCAAATAAATTCCAATAAATGATTTTAACATTTTACCTCCAGTATTTCAATAGTTTTGGAGAAGTCATATTTTCTCCTCTCATTTATTTTGTTTAATGAAATATTTTTCCGAAGAGAAAATAATTAAAACCAACATCCTCGTTTTATTATTTGATGAAAATCAAATATGAAAATTCGAGAAAATCCCCAACTCTCTCCGAGGGTCCTTGAGTTGCTTAGGATTTATCGAGGATTTCTCAAAATGCAATAAAATATGATATGCAATGATGATCTATGTATAACATACCAAATTGAAAATTTGGGATGTTACACACACACGACCTTCTCTTCAAAACTGTTTGCGTTAGGCCACCTTGCGCAAACGTTTACCACATAAAAACTGTGTGTGATGGACAGACTTTGCCACACAGTTTCTTCTATGCACCGTGTGTGATGCATTCAATAAAGCAAACGATAAAATTGTTAATATCGTGTGCAATGGCAACGCTATCACAAACGATTTAACAGGGAAAATTATTTGTGATGTACCTGTGAACGGAAACATTTTCCTTGGAGCGACTGTGTGGGATGTACATACGAATGGAAACGTTTAGCGGGGACTGACTGTGTGGGATGTACTTGCGACCGGAAACAATTTCGCTTGTATAATTGTTTTTTAGCTCTACTTCACGTATTTCCATATTTGAGCGCTCGCCGGTCGCACACGACCTCATTTTGTTGAGCGTGTGTCCCAGGAGGGTATATCCCCGACGGTTTCTTGGTCATGTGAGAAGGACCCCCCTATCGCCGTCACTCACTAGGTGATGGTTCCAAATGTCGTCGCGGAAAGGGGTTAAAAACCATTAGTATAGCACCGACGCGTACCAGTGAAAAGAGTTAGTACCATCCTATAGTTGACTGATGTCTTCTTCATTATGCAAACAAAGATCTTGCTGTTATTCGTCACAAGTTTCTTTATCCTAACAATCTTTCTGAGTTTCTTGACTTAACTGATATTCATGGACATCTCATTTCCCCATATGTAAAATGGGTCGAACAATGGGCCTAAGCCTCTGACAGCAGGACCTACATGTGCAAGACCAAATTGTAAGAAACCTAAATATTAGAATGATTTCTGCAACTGCACAATAATGTGCTATTAGGGAAAGGACCATGCATGAGCAAACCTCGATGGTAAACCGCAGTGTCTCCCATTGTTTCCCTGCAACACACATAAGGAAGATCTTGATCAGGTTAACTGAGAGTTGTCATACTATCAGTAGAATATGTATTGAGTACATCCCAATTCAATTTATTTCTCACATGCATAACAATACAAAATTGTACCCACAACAAATGAAAATCAAATTGCAGAATTGAACGAAACAGTTAAATGGATAGCAGACCAAATGAACCAAAACAGTTAACTGAGCACGACATTGCAGAATAGAAACATGTACTAGAAGATAAGACAGTTTACAAAACAAAGAATGCTTGAGAACAATACTACGAAATGTAGAAATTGTTGGACCAAACTGTTAAATGAACATTACATTTCAGAGGACCAAACAGTTAACTAAACATCGGATTGCATATTAACATTACAGAGGACAAATCACTACAAGGCACTGGCGGTGGCCTCGAGAAAACAACACGAACTGTATTTTAAATTAGACAACCGCGTGGTGGTGTCGACGGTGGCCTCGAAGACGAGGTGCTCCTCCAAGATCTGGCGGTCGGCACGCATGGCAGCCATAGCGACCTCGTGCACGCGTGCAGCCGCGATTTGCTTCTCCGCTGCCAGATGCTACTGAGCTCCACGTTATACTATGTGCAAAATGGTTGTGGGCGGCGCTTAATTGGAGGACAGGGCCAGTGATTTCGGCGGAAGGTGTCGCGCTGTCGATCGGGGCATATGGGGCGGGGAAGGATGAGGATGGTGTGGGTGGGGTGTGGATTACCTAACCATATCTATGAGGCCGTGCAGCAAGAAGAAGGGTCGGCAGCGAGGAGGTCGCGCAACAAGAAGAAGGGTCGCCGGCGAGGAGGTGGCGCTGCAAGAAGAAGGGTCGCCAGCGAGGAGGCGGCACTACAAGAAGAAGGGTCGCCGGCGAGGAGGCTAAGCTGCCAGTAAGTAGCAATGAAGGTTTGAACTTGGAAAGCAAGGAGGAACAGTGGAAATATGGCTTTTGTTGGGAGGGAGGGGGCGGGGAGATAGATATTTTAACGGTGGCAGAAAAATTTCGCTCAGTGCCACGAGAAACTGGCGCGCAAGTGTGGTTCAAGCACGGGCGATGGACTATAGACGACGAAGCTTTCTGCGTAAGCCAGACAAGACGGTGCGCCAAGATATTTTATATCGCATCCCACACGATTCTTGCTAGTAAACTGTTTGTGGTATACCTGATTTTTTTCATTATGTTTTGAAAGACAAAATGATGTTACAAAGGGAAAGGATGGTGTCTGAATTGGTAGAACATTTATGTACAGTGAACATGCAAATACATGAGTGTCGTGTTCAAATTTGGAATTATTTCGGGTTTGTTTGGCATTTTTATGCATTAATTGAGTTTCTAGGCATTTAATGTGCATAATTCAAATTTGAACTACAAGCACATGCTCCAATGCACCAAAGTTTGTTAAAAATCACATGTGTGTCTTTGGGTGAATTTATAGGTCCCATGCAAGAAATGGGAATGAAATTCAAACATCTGGGCGTCGTGGCTCGGCCGGGAACATTGAGAAACTTGGTTTTTTAATTCCTGTAAATTCAAAACTCGCCTGAAAATCATGAAACCTGTCATGGTGTCATTTCATGGCACCAACATGTTGTGGTAAAAAAAATTGGCCGCATTTGGAGAAGTTTTGGTATAAGCTTCTTGCAAACCGGAGCTTCTCTCAAGAAGACTTGTGGTTCCCGAGGGGGGGTGTGTCACTTTGTGTGCGGAACGATATACGCTGCCTCCCCCCCTGATTTTTTACAAAGGCAACATAGAACTATATGAGTGTTGTGTTAAAATTTGGAATTATTCCGGGTTCGTTTGGACTTTTTTATACATTAATTGAATTTCTGGTCATTTAATGTGCATAATTCAAATTTGAACTACAAGCACATGCTCCAGTGCACCAAAGTTGGTTGAAAAATCACATGTGTGTCCTTGGGTGAATTTGTAGGTCCCATGCAAGAAATGTGAATGGAATTGAAACATCTGGGCGTCGTGGCTTGGCCGGAAATATCGAGAAACTTGGTTTTTTAATTCCTATAAATCCAAAACACGCCTGAAAATCATGAAACTTGGCATGGTGTCATGACATGGCACCAACATGTTGTGGTAATTTTTTTGACCGAATTGGGACAAGCTTTGGTAAAAGCTTCTTGCAAACTAGAGCTTCCCTCAAGAAGGCTCGTGGTTCTGAGAGGGAACGTGTCACTTCCGTGTGCGAAACGACATACACTACCTTCTCCCGCCTTGATTTTTTTACATAGGCAGCTTAGACCAAATAGGAGTTTCGTGCTAAATTTTGGAATTATTCCGGGTTTGTTTGTCCTTTTTATACATTAATTGATTTTCCAGGCATTTAATGCACATAATTCAAACTTGAAGTACAAGCGCATGCTCCAGTGCGCAAAAGTTAGTTGGAAAATCATTTATGTGTACTTGGGCGAATTTATAGGTCCCATGGAAGAAGTGGGGATGGAATTCAAACATCTGGGCGTCTTGGCTCGGCCAGAAACATCGAAAAACTTGGTTTTAAAATTCCTATAAATCCAAAACTCACCTGAAAATCATGAAACTTGGCATGGTGTCATGACATGGCACCAACATGCTGTGGTAATTTTTTTGGCCGAATTGGGACAAGGTTTGGTATAAGCTTCTTGCAAACTGGTGCTTCCCTCAAGAAGGCTCGTGGTTCCGAGAGGGAACGTGTCACCTCCGTGTGCGAAACAATATACAGTACCTTCTACCGCCTTGATTTTTTTACATAGACAGCTTAGACCAAATAGGAGTTTTGTGCTAAATTTTGGAATTATTCCGGGTTCGTTTGGCCTTTTTATAGATTAATTGATTTTCCAGGCATTTAATGCACATAATTCAAATTTGAAGTACAAGCGCATGCTCTAGTGCGCAAAAGTTAGTTGGAAAATCATTTATGTGTACTTGGGCGAATTTATAGGTCCCATGGAAGAAGTGGGGATGGAATTCAAACATCTAGGCGTCTTGGCTCGACCGGAAACATCGAGAAACTTGGTTTTAAAATTCTTGTAAATCCAGAACTCGCCTGAAATCATGAAACTTGGCATGGTGTCATGACATGGCACCAACATGTTGTGGTAAATTTTTTTGGCCGAATTGGGACAAGGTTTGGTATAAGCTTCTTGCAAACTGGAGCTTCCCTCAAGAAGGCTCGTGGTTCCGAGAGGGAACGTGTCACCTCTGTGTGTGAAAGGACATACACTGCCTTCTCCCGCCTTGATTTTTTACATAGGCAGCTTAGACCAAATAGGAGTTTCGTGCTAAATTTTGGAATTATTCCAGGTTCGTTTGGCCTTTTTATACATTAATTGATTTTCTAGGCATTTAATGCACATAATTCAAATTTGAAGTACAAGCGCATGCTCGAGTGTGCAAAAGTTAGTTGGAAAATCATTTGTGTGTACTTGGGCAAATTTCTAGGTCCCATGGAAGAAGTGGGAATGGAATTCAGACATCTAGGCTTCTTGGCTCGGCCGGAAACATCGAGGAACTTGGTTTTAAAATCCCGTAAATCCAAAACTCGCCTGAAAATCATGAAACTTGGCATGGTGTCATGACATGGCACCAACATGCTGTGGTAATTTTTTTGGCCGAATTAGGACAAGGTTTGGTCTAAACTTCTTGCAAAGTGGAGCTTCCCTCAAGAAGGCTCGTGGTTTCTAGAGGAACGTGTCACCTCCGTGTGCGAAACAACATACACTACCTTCTCCCGCCTTGATTTTTTTACACAGGCAGCTTAGACCAAATAGGAGTTTCGTGCTAAATTTTGGAATTATTCCAAGTTCCTTTGGCCTTTTTATACATTAATTGATTTTCCAGGCATTTAATGCACATAATTCAAATTTGAAGGACAAGCGCATGCTCCAGTGCGCAACTTGGGCGAATTTCTAGGTCCCATGGAAGAAGTGGGAATGGAATTCAAACATTTGGGCGTCTTGGCTCGGCCGGAAACATCGAGACACTTGGTTTTAAAATTCCCGTAAATCCAAAAATTGCCTGAAAATCATGAAACTTGGCACGGTGTCATGACATGGCACCAACATGCTGTGGTAAATTTTTTGTCCAATTTGCGAAGGCGCACCAACAAGTGTTGTCGTGTTACAAATTGGAAACACAAGTGTTACTGAAACCGTGGGCGTTCTACTTATCATTTACGTGCCGCCACGCGTCCCCTTTTTTTATTGGCTACGAGGTGTCGTGCGGGGTAGCTGTTTGAGTATGGGAGGTGTGCGATCAGACCCTGCGCGTGCTCAGTAGGAGGAGAGCCCTTTGACCTCTATCCGCCGCCCACCTCCCTCCCAACATCTTCATTAATGCCGCCCGAGCCCCTGTTTCATGGCGTGGCTATGTCTCACTCGACTGAGATTTAAGAGAGAAAAAATAAATCTGAAAAGAAAATTTTGCATGGATCTTGATGTAAGATCCGACGGACCTATATAGCATCGACTGCGACTTATAATAAGACTGATGAATATAAGGACGATGGCGGTGGATAATAATTGTCTTACATATTTAGGAAGATAATTAAAAAAGCCACATGCGGCAACGCCCGAAATATACAAGGGCAAAAGAAGAAGGAAGACAACGATCTGGCTCGTTGATCTCTACTTTCTTGATGCGTTGCTGCAGGACGCGGGAACTAGTCTCCGCGGCGAGCGGCGATGATCTCTTTCGTGTCTTTAATACGCTGCTCGGCAACATCCACGGATTCCTCCACCAGCCTTTGGCGTTCGATGCGGAGCATGTCATTCTTGTCCATAAGTTTCTTGACGATGACGCCGGTCCTCTTCAATAAGGCAGTGGTCTCCTCCTCCTGCTCCGCACTTCCGACGATTTTCTCCCTCAGCAGGTCGCGCTCGGCCCGGAGCTTCGCATTGCCCTCACTTAGTTGCCGGATGACACCGGTAGCCTATTCAAACGAGGATTCCATGTCGTCCTGCAACCCCGCCCAGCCGGAGATCTGATCCATCTGGCTATGGACGATCGCATTCATGTGCCTGTAAGAGTCCTCGCCTGCCCGTGAGACATTTTCCCAGGCCGCCGCAGCCTGGGAGGACACCTCTGCTGCATTCGCGACGCGGCAGGACATCTCTGTTGCTTCCGCGGCGTGGCCAGACCAGTCTGCTGCATTAACGGCGCGGCGGGACCTCTATGCTGCTACGACTGCGCGGCATGACATATCGGCTGCTTTCGCGGCGAGGCGAGACATCTCTCCTGCTCCTGCTTCCATGCTCGCCTCTCCCTGGTGGTAATCTCTCGACCCAAAACTCACGCTGGCCATGGCAGACGCAAGGGAAGGATGATGAATGACTTGTTTGTTTTTGTGGATGAGGAGTTGAGGAGGAATGTGCAGTCATCTTGGAGTAGTAGTATTTATAACCGAGTACTAATACGCTCCTAAGTGGAAAACCGTTTAGGTTTTGATCGGTGTGAACAGGTTTGCAATTAAATATAGCATGGTAGTATTTTGGAATGTGACGGGACGCAGACTCAAAATTTATTGACGGTTCTATAATTTCTTAGTGCAGCACTAGTCCCGGACGGCGTAACGTGGGCACGCTTTCTCGACCGCATATGTGACGTTTGCACCATAGGGTGCACCGCAATAGGCAATGTCAGCACACATCTTGTTCCAACAACTATGCGCGCGTGTTATTACCATCGCGCATGCTTCTTTTAATTAGAATGTATGCCCATCTAGTGCACACACGTTGATTTGTCTAACTGTTTTTGTTTATTGTGGCTAATCGCAAATAGTTCATCCGTGTGAAGTGTATGCCGTCAATCGCAGACACTTTGATCTGGCTGACCGTTTCTGTTGTGTTGCCTAATCGCAAACAGTTAATCCTTCTGAAGCGTATGCCCTCAACCACACACACACCTTCATATGGTTGCCCGTTTATGTTGTTCCGCCTAATCACAAACAGTTCATCTGAGTGAACGGTATGTTGTATATCACACAGGCCTTTATCTGGCTGCCCGTTTCTGTTCTTCTGCCTCATCCCAAATAGTTCACTGAACTGAATTGTATGCCCCTCATCACACACGCAACTAAATTCTGAACCGTGCTTGATGCATCCGTCATCACAAACGTTTTGTATCTTTTTTGACGGATTTTTTACATCATCGTTTGCGATTATTGCATCGCACATAGTTTCGTCGAAGGATCTCTGATCGTAGTGTCGCATTAGCAGCATCCTGCAGTAGCGTCTATTCACATATGTATTTAAGTTTCCGGTCAATACAATTCTAGCATGAATAATAAACCTTTATCATGAATAAGGAAATATGATAATAACCAATTCATTATTGCCTCTAGGGCATATTTCCAACAGAAAGCCGATGTCGAATTCACCGCCGAGGCCGCGGCCATGCTACACAAGGCTGCCGTCGAGGCCAACGAGGCCATCGTCGCCAAGGCCACGCAGGTAGTGACGACGCACGCCCTCCTCATGCCAGGGTTGTGCCGATCCTTGCCGACCATTCTCTCCATCGACGCCATGGCCACGGCGAGCACAAGCTCGTCGACCGTTCACCCTCCATAGTACGAGTCGCTGAACTCCTCTGTAACACCGGAGATGACCGGTTTTCATCTGTCACGGCAGCATGCTCAAACTCAGTTCTCCATGTCATCGGACGACAGCGTGATCGCTCCGGCCACCCCTAGCGCCACGTCTATCATCAACCCCAACGTCACACCTGGGTACAATGGCGCTGGCCAGTCGTCCGCCGGGATGCAAAGGAAGCAGCCCGGTGGATTCCTACAGCCAACCTTCCCGATGCCTGCAACCTGTTCGACGAAATGCCAATCCCGACGCCGGCAGCCGACGACCCTGACTACAACATGTTCATGGAGAACGTCATCTACGAGGGTCATGGCCAGGCCTTCCACACCAAGGGCCAAGGCCAAGGCTACAACCTCGATGAGACCCAAGGCCAAGATGGTCGTGACCAAGATTGTGCCGACCACTATGGTGTCGACGAAGAAGAAGAGGCCGACGACCATGGCAACTCATGGCATGAAGATGAGGACATCTATTGCGAAAGATGAGGAAGAAGAGGGCGTCGACATTGCGGAGAAACCATTGTTTATCGATGAGCTCGCCCAAAGAGCCGACGCACAAAGGAGGAAGCAGAGCATTCACACGGGACCATAAACCTAAGAAGAGGGCATGTTGATTTGCGAGAGTTGGATGGAGATAGGCCAAGATCCCAAGACCAATGCCAAGCAAAAAAATAATATGTTTTTTGGACGAGGAGTTCATACAACCTTTCACCGTGCAAGTTTGCGAGCAACCGTGGCATCAACTCAATCCAAAAAAGATGGGGGTTTATTCAACAAGTATTGTGCCGCACTTGAGAGTGTTGAAGTCCGTCCCGTGAGTGGCCTAGGCATGGGCGACTTGGTATGCCCTCTCATCTTTCATTGCTATGCCATGTTCATGTTTGTTGTATCTTGTGTCCTTCACTATTACATTTGTAGCCTTCTCTTTGATTGCATAGGCATTCCGATCTTTGGAAACCTTCAAGACCCGACATAAGAAGAAGACATTCACTCTGACCCATTGTTGGTCTCTCATCAAAGATTACCCCAAGTTCAAAGATCAATATGTCACTCTAAAGAAGAAAGGAGGGGTCGGCGACTGTGGCTGCGATTGGAGATGTGGTGAAGAGGCTGAGGGGCAAGACCAAATCGAAGATTGACGATAAGCGTGATGCGGCATCTATCGCGGCAAGGCTTCCCGGCGGCCGCCTGACGCTCGAAGATGATCCTCTCTGCCTTCTCCTGCGCCGCGCGCGGTGCGGCCGTGGCCACTGAGGACATGGGCTGGGGGAAAGGACGGCGATCGTTAGAGGCGTCGTCGTTGGCGGCTACGGCGATCTCGTCGAGGGAACGTTCCTCGCGGTACCTGCCATCTCCCCGTCGAGGCAGCGAAGACGGCGCTTGGGCGTCTCTGATGTCATGACGGAGCGGTCTAGGGCCCAGGCGTACGCCAGCGGCGGGACATCGGAGTCCGTGAACTGGGATCGACGTGCGGCGTTGCGCCTGTCCCACCGACGCTGCTCCCAGTCAACGTACTCCTACGCCGTCATGGCGCTCTGGGACGATGACGAGGAGCCGCCGCTACAGAGGTAGTGCAGAAGGCGCCCGTGCGCCTTAGGCAGGGGCGACGGCGAGCGACTCTCCTCCTTGACGAAGCACCGGGGCGGTGGCGAGCAATGCTCCTCCTTCACACGCCGGGGCGACGGCTATGACGGCGGGAGCCGCTCCTCCTTGACGCGCCGGGGCGGCGGTGAGAGCCGCTCCTCCTTGACGCGTCGGGGCGGCGGCGAGAGCCGCTTTTGTTGGGGAACGTAGCAGAAATTCAAAATTTTCTACGCATCACCAAGATCAATCTATGGAGTAATCTAGCAACGAGGGGAAGGGGAGTAAATCTACATACCCTTGTAGATCGCGATGCGGAAGCGTTGCAAGAACGCGGATGAGGGAGTCGTACTCGTAGCGATTCAGATCGCGGTTGATTCCGATCTAAGCACCGAAAGTACGGTGCCTCCGCGTTCAACACACGTGCAGCCCGGTGACGTCTCCCACGCCTTGATCCAGCAAGGAGAGAGGGAGAGGTTGGGAAGACTCCATCCAGCAGCAACACGACGGCATGGTGGTGGTGGATGAGCGTGGCAATCCCGCAGGGCTTCGCCAAGCACCGCGGGAGAGGAGGAGGAGGGAGAGGGGTAGGGCTGCACCAAAAGGAGACGTTCTCATGTCTATGGCAGCCCAAAACCTCAATATATATAGGGGAGGGGTGAGGGCTGCGCCCCCATCTAGGGTTTCCCACCTCAAGGGGTGCGGCTAGCCCTAGATGGGGCTTGGGGGGCGGCCAAAGGGGGGAGGAGTGCCTCCCAAGTCAAGTGGAGGCCCTCCCCCTTAGGGTTTCCCCTCTCCCATGCGCATGGGCCTTGGGGGGGCTGGTGCCCCTGGCCTATTAAGGCTAGGGCGCCCCCTTACAGCCCATGCTACTGTATTGGACGTGGTGGAACATTTTCCGGACCTCCGGACCCCTCCGGAATCCTCCGGAATCTTCTGGAAGCTTCCCGGTACAATACCGAAAAAACCCGAACTTTTCCCGGAACCCGAACAACAACTTTCCATATATAAATCTTTACCTCCGGACCATTCCGGAACTCCTCGTGACGTCCGGGATCTCATCCGGGACTCCGAACAACATTCGGTAACCACGTACATGCTTTCCCTATAACCCTAGCGTCATCGAACCTTAAGTGTGTAGACCCTACGGGTTCGGGAACCATGCAGACATGACCGAGACGTTCTCCGGTCAATAACCAACAGCGGGATCTGGATACCCATGTTGGCTCCCACATGTTCCACGATGATCTCATCGGATGAACCACGATGTCGGGGATTCAATCAATCCCGTATTCAATTCCCTTTGTCCATCGATATGTTACTTGCCCGAGATTCGATCGTCGGTATCCCTATACCTTGTTCAATCTCGTTACCGGCAAGTCTCTTTACTCGTTCCGTAACTCACATCATCCCGTGATCAACTCCTTGGTCACATTGTGCACATAATGATGATGTCCTACCGAGTGGGCCCAGAGATACCTCTCCGTTTACACGGAGTGACAAATCCCAGTCTCGATTCGTGCCAACCCAACAGACACTTTCGGAGATACCCGTAGTGCACCTTTATAGCCACCCAGTTACGTTGTGACGTTTGGCACACCCAAAGCATTCCTACGGTATCCGGGAGTTGCACAATCTCATGGTCTAAGGAAGTGATACTTGACATTAGAAAAGCTCTGAGCAAACGAACTACACGATCTTGTGCTAGGCTTAGGATTGGGTCTCGTCCATCACATCATTCTCCTAATGATGTGATCCCGTTATCAACGACATCCAATGTCCATGGTCAGGAAACCGTAACCATCTATTGATCAACGAGCTAGTCAACTAGAGGCTTACTAGGGACATGGTGTTGTCTATGTATCCACACATGTATCTGAGTTTCCTATCAATACAATTCTAGCATGGATAATAAACGATTATCATGAACAAGGAAATATAATAATAACCTATTTATTATTGCCTCTAGGGCATATTTCCAACAGTCTCCCACTTGCACTAGAGTCAATAATCTAGTTCACATCACCATGTGATTAACACTGACAGGTCACATCACCATGTGACCAACACCCAAGAGTTTACTAGAGTCAACAATCTAGCTCACATCTCTATGTGATTAACACTCAATGAGTTCTGGTTTGATCATGTTATGCTTGTGAGAGAGGTTATTAGTCAACGGGTCTGAACCTTTCAGATTCGTGTGTGCTTTACGAATATCTATGTCATCTTTGTGGATGCTACCACGCGCTATTTGGAGCCATTTCAAATAATTGCTCTACTATATGAATCCGGTTTACTACTCAGAGTCATCCGGATTAGTGTCAAAGTTCGCATCGACGTAACCCTTTACGACGAACTCCTTTCCACCTCCATAATCGAGAAAATTCCTTAGTCCACTAGGTACTAAGGATATGTTCGACCGCTGTCATGTGATCCATTCCCGGATCACTATTGTACCCCTTGACCAACTCATGGCAAGGCACACTTCATGTGTGGTACACAGCATAGCATACTGTAGAGCCTACGTCTAAAGCATAGGGGACGACCTTCGTCCTTTCTCTCTCTTCTGCTGTGGTCAGGTCTTGAGTCTTACGCAATACTCACACCTTGTAACACAGCCAAGAACTCCTTCTTTGCTGATCTATTTTGAACTCTTTCAAAATCATGTCAAGGTGTGCGTTCTTTGAAAGTATCATCGGGCGTCTTGATCTATCTCTATAGATCTTGATGCCCAATATGTAAGTAGCTTTTATCCAGGTCTTCCTTTGAAAAACTCCTTTCAAACAACCCTTTATGCTTTCCAGAAATTTTACATCATTTCGGATCAACAATATGTCATTCACATATACTTATCAGAAATGTTGTAGCGCTCCCACTCACTTTATTGGAAATACAAATTTCTCATAAACTTTGTATAAATCCAAAATCTTTGATCATCTCATCAAAGCGTACATTCCAACTCCGAGATGCTTACTCCAGTCCTTAGAAGGATCGCTGGAGCTAGCATACCTTTTAGCATCCTTAGGATCGACAAAACCTTTCTGATTGTATCACATACAACCTTTCCTTACGAAAACTGGTAAGGAAACTTGTTTTGACATCCATCTGCCAGATTTCATAAATGCAGCTAATGCCTACATGATTCCGACGGACCCAAGCATCACTGCGGATGAGCAAATCTCATCGTAGTCAACTCCTTGAACTTGTGGAAATACTCTTTGCCACAAGTCGAGCTTCATAGACGGTAACATTACCGTCCACGTCCGTCTTCTTCTCAAAGTTCCATTTATCTCGGATTTCATGGCTTCTAACCATTTGTCGGAATATGGGCCCACCATCGCTTCTCCATAGCTCATAGGTTCATCGTTGTCCAACAACATGACTTCCAAGACAGGATCACGTACTACTCTGAAGTATTACGCATCCTCGTCGTCCTACGAGGTTTGGTAGTGACTTGATCCGAAGTTTCATGATCACCATCATAAGCTTCCACTTCAATTGGTGTAGGTGCCACAGGAACAACTTCCTGTGCCCTGCTACACACTAGTTGAAGTGACGGTTCAATAACCTTATCAAGTCTCCACCATCCTCCCACTCAATTCTTTTGAGAGAAACTTTTCCTCGAGAAAGGACTCATTTCTAGAAACAATTACTTTTGCTTCCAGATCTGAAATAGGAGGTACACCCAACTGTTTTGGGTTTTCTATGAAGATGTATTTATCCGCTTTGGGTTCGAGCTTATCAGCTTGAAACTTTTTCACATAAGCTGCGCAGCCCCAAACTTTTAAGAAACGACAACTTAGGTTTCTCTAAACGGTGTCGTCTCAACGGAATTGCGTGGTGCCCCTTTTAAAGTGAATGCGGTTGTCTCTAATGCCTAACCCATAAACGATAGTGGTAATTTGATAAGAAACATCATGGTATGCACCATATCCAATAGGGTGCAGTTATGATGTTCGGACACACCATCACACTATGGTGTTCCAGGCGGTATTAATTGTGAAACACTTTCCACAATGTCTCAATTGTGTGCCAAACTCGTATCTCAGATACTCATCTCTATGATCATATCACAGACATTTTATCCTCTTGTTACGACGATCTTCAACTTCACTCTGAAATTACTTGAACCTTTCAATAATTCAGACTAGTGTTTCATCAAGTAAATACACTCAGCATCTACTCAAATCATCTGTGAAGTAAGAACATAACGATATCCATTGCATGCCTCAGCACTCATTGGACTGTATACATCAAAATGTATTACTTCCAATAAGTTGCTCTCTTGTTCCATCTTACTGAAAACGAGGACTTTCAGTCATCTTGCCCATGTGGTATGATTCGCATGTCTCAAGTGATTCAAAATCAAGTGAGTCGAAACGATCCATCTTCATGGAGTTTCTTCATGCATATATACCAATAGACATGGTTCGCATGTCTCAATCTTTTCAAAAACGAGCGAGTCCAAAGATCCATCTACATGGAGCTTCTTCATGCGTTTTATACCAATATGACTCAAGTTGCAGTGCCACAAGTATGTGGTACTATCATTACTATTTTACATCTTTTGGCACGAACATGTGTATCACTACAATCGAGATTTATTTTAGGTGCAAGACCATTGAAAGTATTATTCAAATAAGCAGAGTAACCATTATTCTCCTTAAATGAATAACCGTATTGCGATAAACATAATCCAATCATGCTCAACGCAAACACCAAATCTCGATGGTAGAGGGAGCATGCGATGCTTGATCACATCAACCTTGGAAACATTTCCAACACATATCGTCATCTCACCTTTAGCTAGTCTCCATTTATTCCACAGCTTTTATTTCGAGTTACTAACACTTAGCAACCGAACCAGTATCTAATACCCTGGTGCTACTAGGAGTACTAGTAAAGTACACATTCATCTAACGTATATCCAATATACTTCTGTCGACCTTGCCTGCCTTCTCATCTACCAAGTATCTAGGGTAGTACTGCTTCAGTGACCGTTCCTCTTATTACAGAAGCACTTAGTCTCGGGTTTGGGTTCAACCTTGGGATTCTTCACTAGAGCAGCAAACGACTTGTTGTTTCATGAAGTATCCCTTTTTCCCTTGCCCTTCTTAAACTAGTGGTTTTATTAACCATCAACAATTGATGCTCCTTCTTGATTTCTACATTCGCGGTGTCAAACATCGCGAGTTGCTCAAGGATCATCATCTATCCTTGATATGTTATAGTTCATCACGAAGCTCTAATAGCTTGGTGGCAGTGACTATGGAGAACCATCACTATCTCATCTGGAAGATAAACTCCCACTCGATTCAAGCGATTGTGGCACTCAGACAATCTGAGCACATGCTCAACGATTGAGCTTTTCTCCCTTAGTCTTCAGGCTTAAGAAACTTGTCAGAGGTCTCATACCTCTTGACGTGGGCACTAGTCTGAAATCCCAATTTCAGTCTTCGGAACATCTCATATGTTCTGCGACGTTTCAAAACGTCTTTGGTGCCACAATTCTAAACCGTTAGCATTACGCACTGAACTATCACGTAGTTATCAAAACGTGTATGTCAGATGTTCCGCAACATCTACAGACGACGCTGAGGTTCAGCACACCGAGCGGTGCATTAAGGACATAAGCCTTCTGTGCAGCAATGAGGACAATCCTCAGTTTACGGACCCAGTCCGCATAATTGCTACTACCAACTTTCAACTAAATTTTTCTCTAGGAACATATCTAAACCAGTAGAACTTAAAGCGCAAGTTATGACATAATTTGCAAATACCTTTTTGACTATGTTCATGATAATGAAGTTCATCTGATTATGAACTCCCACTCAGATAGACATCCCTCTAGTCATCTAAGTGAAACATGATCCGAGTTCAACTAGGCCGTGTCCGATCATCACGTGAGACGGACTAGTCAAGATCGGTGAACATCTCCATGTTGATCGTATCTTCTATACGACTCATGCTCGACCTTTCGGTCCTCCGTGTTCCGAGGCCATGTCTGTACATGCTAGGCTCGTCAAGTCAACCTAAGTGTATTGCGTGTGTGCCGAGGCCATGTCTGTACATGCTAGGCTCGTCAACACCCGTTGTATTCGAACGTAAGAATCTATCACACCCGATCATCACGTGGTGCTTCGAAACGACGAACCTTCGCAACGGTGCACAGTTAGGGTGAACACTTTCTTGAAATTATTATAAGGGATCATCCTACTTGCTATCGTCGTTCTAAGCAAATAAGATGCAAAAACATGATAAACATCACATGCAATCAAATAGTGACATGATATGGCCAATATCATCATGCTCCTTTGATCTCCATCTTCGGGGCACCATGATCATCTTTGTCACCGGCATGACACCATGATCTCCATCATCATGATCTCCATCATTGTGTCTTCATGAAGTCGTCACGCCAACGATTACTTCTACTTCTATGGCTAACGCGTTTAGCAACAAAGTAAAGTAATTTACATGGCGTTATTCAATGACACGCAGGTCATACAAAATAATAAAGACAACTCCTATGGCTCCTGCCGGTTGTCATACTCATCGACATGCAAGTCGTGATTCCTATTACAAGAATATGATCAATCTCATACATCATATATATCATTCATCACATCTTCTGGCCATATCACATCACATAGCACTTGCTGCAAAAACAAGTTAGATGTCCTCTAATTGTTGTTGCAAGTTTTTACGTGGTTTGTAGGTTTCTAGCAAGAACGTTTCTTACCTACGTATGACCACAACGTGATTTGCCAATTTCCATTTACCCTTCATAAGGACCCTTTTCATCGAATCCGTTCCGACTAAAGTGGGAGAGACAGACACCCGCTAGCCACCTTATGCAACTAGTGCATGTCAGTCGGTGGAACCTGTCTCACGTAAGCGTACGTGTAAGGTCGGTCCGGGCCGCTTCATCCCACAATGCCGCCGAAACAAGATAAGACTAGTAGCGGCAAGAAGAATTGACAACATCGACGCCCACAACTACTTTGTGTTCTACTCGTGCATAGAAACTACGCATAGACCTAGCTCATGATGCCACTGTTGGGGAACGTAGCAGAAATTCAAAATTTTCTACGCATCACCAAGATCAATCTATGGAGTAATCTAGCAACGAGGGGAAGGGGAGTAAATCTACATACCCTTGTAGATCGCGATGCGGAAGCGTTGCAAGAACGCGGATGAGGGAGTCGTACTCGTAGCGATTCAGATCGCGGTTGATTCCGATCTAAGCACCGAAAGTACGGTGCCTCCGCGTTCAACACACGTGCAGCCCGGTGACGTCTCCCACGCCTTGATCCAGCAAGGAGAGAGGGAGAGGTTGGGAAGACTCCATCCAGCAGCAACACGACGGCATGGTGGTGGTGGATGAGCGTGGCAATCCCGCAGGGCTTCGCCAAGCACCGCGGGAGAGGAGGAGGAGGGAGAGGGGTAGGGCTGCACCAAAAGGAGACGTTCTCATGTCTATGGCAGCCCAAAACCTCAATATATATAGGGGAGGGGTGAGGGCTGCGCCCCCATCTAGGGTTTCCCCCCTCAAGGGGTGCGGCTAGCCCTAGATGGGGCTTGGGGGGCGGCCAAAGGGGGGAGGAGTGCCTCCCAAGTCAAGTGGAGGCCCTCCCCCTTAGGGTTTCCCCTCTCCCATGCGCATGGGCCTTGGGGGGGCTGGTGCCCCTGGCCTATTAAGGCTAGGGCGCCCCCTTACAGCCCATGCTACTGTATTGGACGTGGTGGAACATTTTCCGGACCTCCGGACCCCTCCGGAATCCTCCGGAATCTTCTGGAAGCTTCCCGGTACAATACCGAAAAAACCCGAACTTTTCCCGGAACCCGAACAACAACTTTCCATATATAAATCTTTACCTCCGGACCATTTCGGAACTCCTCGTGACGTCCGGGATCTCATCCGGGACTCCGAACAACATTCGGTAACCACGTACATGCTTTCCCTATAACCCTAGCGTCATCGAACCTTAAGTGTGTAGACCCTACGGGTTCGGGAACCATGCAGACATGACAGAGACGTTCTCCGGTCAATAACCAACAGCGGGATCTGGATACCCATGTTGGCTCCCACATGTTCCACGATGATCTCATCGGATGAACCACGATGTCGGGGATTCAATCAATCCCGTATTCAATTCCCTTTGTCTATCGGTATGTTACTTGCCCGAGATTCGATCGTCGGTATCCCTATACCTTGTTCAATCTCGTTACCGGCAAGTCTCTTTACTCGTTCCGTAACTCACATCATCCCGTGATCAACTCCTTGGTCACATTGTGCACATAATGATGATGTCCTACCGAGTGGGCCCAGAGATACCTCTCCGTTTACACGGAGTGACAAATCCCAGTCTCGATTCGTGCCAACCCAACAGACACTTTCGGAGATACCCGTAGTGCACCTTTATAGCCACCCAGTTACGTTGTGACGTTTGGCACACCCAAAGCATTCCTACGGTATCCGGGAGTTGCACAATCTCATGGTCTAAGGAAGTGATACTTGACATTAGAAAAGCTCTGAGCAAACGAACTACACGATCTTGTGCTAGGCTTAGGATTAGGTCTTGTCCATCACATCATTCTCCTAATGATGTGATCCCGTTATCAACGACATCCAATGTCCATGGTCAGGAAACCGTAACCATCTATTGATCAACGAGCTAGTCTCCTAGAGGCTTACTAGGGACATGGTGTTGTCTATGTATCCACACATGTATCTGAGTTTCCTATCAATACAATTCTAGCATGGATAATAAACGATTATCATGAACAAGGAAATATAATAATAACCTATTTATTATTGCCTCTAGGGCATATTTCCAACAGCTTTTTCTTAACGTGGTGTCCGATTTGGATGTCGCGGCTACGCGGCGGCGGAGAGAGTGGAGGGGATGTCGGCTCCGGCTTCACAGCGAGGGCTGCCGAGAGGCCGCGTCGGCCAGCGCCGCCCCTCCCTCCCTCCCTCCAGTCACATCGCGTCATCAATTCCGGCCTCTGCATGCTCTGGGCCGGTATGTATGCGGCGCGGTAAGCGGTGCGTGCATCGGAAGGAAAGTGCGGGAGAGGCGGGTGACGAGTTTTTGGTGGGACAGGGCGGTTAGAAGCGGGCTTGAGAGCGGTCCGGACTTTCGCAAACCTCCCCCATTTTTATCTCCGGTTTGCACGAGAAATCGCATCCGGACCACCCCGCGGATCAATACAGGTCGGCGTTGCATAGCTTCCACGGTCCGGACAGCGCAGTTCGAAAGGTTATAGGAGGTTTGAGGGTCAGCGTTGAAGATGCCTTAGAATGTGGCTGGATAATCACCTTTTCCTTTTGTTTAACCATGTTCATCTTATTCCAATCATGGCAGAGGCACCGACCTGACACTGTGAAGCAGTGGGGTTTTCCTTCTTTTTGGACCCAATATGGAATTGCAAGGTTCTGTTTTGTTTATTATATAAGGATTCTTTAATAATGCAACGAGGGGTGTGGGCCAGGCTGGAGTTGACTGGCAGGAGACGCCTTTTCCACCCACCCACCCACAGCCACCCTGGCGCCTACTTGTTTACTCGCCGCATCATGTGATTTTTTTGCATATATGTATTCTCCATGCTTATTTAATCTTGCCATGTTATGTGCAGATAAAAGACATTCTTCGCGATCAGCTTTTATATCACCGCATAATTTAGGTATGCTCACTTGGATTGGATTGGGAGATTGGTTTTGACAGCTAATTTGGGGAGAGAGAGAGAGGGAGGGAGGCGTTGGTGGTGTTGGGATGAGCTGTCTGAGCAGCATTGATGCTCCCCACTCTGACACCCTCCACCTGCACTGTCTCCCATGGCTCCACATCCCCCCTTGTTTCACACCACTCCAACGATGCATCCTGCCCCATGTGAAAAGCACGCCAGAAATTAATGGCTGTGCGTTCCATATTTCACCAACTTTTCCCTCGTTGCATGCTCCAATCTCAAACGAATAGCCATATAGCCTCCTGTGCAAAATGCACACCAAACATCAGGAGTTTGCCACCTATACTAGGCCAAAAGATATAGGGTAAAAAAAGAATTTCAAATTTTTGGGTGAGCATGAAAGACCGAGTCTGCGTGGGTGCACATGTGTGTGTGGGACTTTCTGAGGCTTTTTGCTGCGCTTGGCGCAAAGAGGAAAAAGGCAGCGGAGGCCGCTCCATTTCCCTTCCTCCGCTCGCTCTTTGTGTACACATCCATCCATCCGTCACCCCAAGCGAGGCCCCACGCCCACTTTGGACCAACTCCGCCTCCAAATCCAAATCATTAGAAAAGACTACAAAGGAGCAAACGAAAAAAGGGTGGGAAAAGGTGGCACCACCATCGTCCTACATTGCATGCTCTCAGTAGTCAGGATCCCAACGTACCACCACGGATTTTACAGGTTTATGACCATATTTTGATCTTCCTTTAATGCAAAGGATTTTTGAATGATTTTGTCTGTGTTGGTCATTTGATTCGTAGGATTGGATTTTCTTACAGATTACTTTGTACACATTTCATCATGTGTTTTCCTCTTTATCTGTTTTGACAATCATGCAAATCAAATACTCCCTCCTTTCTGGTTTATAGGGCTCAATTCAAAAATCTCATCAACCAAGGTAAATGGTGAGTGGTGGAATACTTTTTGTAATTTGCAAAAGCACCCAATTAATGCTCTTGTTTTTCTCAAAAAATTATGTTTACCAATGTATTAATTGCAATGAATGCATGCATAAAGTACATGCATTGGTCAATTTTCTCTTAATACTTGCATGCAATGATTTAATGCACCCTGGTATCTGAACTTGTGATAGGGAACAACCAAATTAAGCCTTATAAAATGGAAAAACTAAGATTTTGAGATAAGCCCTATAAACCGGAAAAGAGGGAGTAGGCACTAAATTTCATGACACCATACAACCGCGCCGAGAACTAAATGAGTAGAGTATGGATGAATTTGGACGCCCGTGTATTATCGGCATGTTTGACTACCTTTATTAAGTAAGCACGTTTCGTTTGGCTATATCTGGGTTTTCTTTTCTTTTTTTGAGAAGGAGGATGACCCCGGTTTCTGCGGTCATTTTATTAATTATTCATCAAGTCTGGCTATATGTGGTGGAACAAACATTTTATTTAGGACATGGCAATTTATTGATGGAGGGTGCGCTCGACGTAATATTACTTTCATTTACTATATTTTGTCGGACACACACAAGGTTTACATTGTCGCGATGAATGTTTTAACTTTGTACTCTCTCCGTCCCAAAATTCTTGTCTTACATTTGTCTAGATACGGATATATCTAATACTAAGACGTGACTTGATACATTCGTATTTAGACAAATCTAAGACAAGAATTTTAGGACGGATGGAGTATTCGCTATGTCTATAATCTGTTCATTAATTGGACATAATCAGCCACCTGCCATCGACGAATCAATTGAAAAATTCGAATTATGGGGCAACAAAAGTGGAAATGTGCTGGCAGGAAAAAATGGGAAATGTGGAAAAGGAAAGGAGACGCCAGTCCCCAATATCTTCTCTAGGGTTTATAGAATCATGGAAAAGGGCCATAAACAATACCCAAGGGAAACCCCACCCCCTCCCCTCTCCCCTTCCCTGTCTGTCTGTCTGTCTGTCTCCATCCATCCTTCTCTCCCCTCCTCCGCCCCCGCTCCCCTGCGCCTCCTGCCCTCCTCCCAACCCCACCCGGCCACCACCTCGCCCCACCCTGCGTGCCCGGCACGTGCTCCTCTCCCTCTTCAACCCTAACTCCGGTGACTACCCGAGCGCGTGCGCGCGGACCACCGGCCAGGCCAAAGGAGCCGCCTTTTCATTTCTGCCTTCTCGGGAGGGAGGGAAGGAGGGAGGGTTCTCGGGGACGCGCATGGACCATGGCGGCGGCAGCGGTGGGGGTGGAAGTGGAGGCGGGGGCGGAGCGCCGTCGAGCAGCAACAGCGGCGGGGGGAGCGCCGGAGGTACGAGCGGAAGCCGTGGCGGCGGCAGCGATCACCATCCGCACCACCCATTCTACTACGCTGGCCCAGCGGAGCCCAACAACGTGCAGCAGCAGCCGCAGCCGCAGCAGTTCATTGGGTCGCTCGCCATAACCCCCGTCGTCACCGACCAAGCCCCGGCTTCCTCGGCGGAAAAGAAGGCGGTCGCGCCAGTGACTCCATCGGCCGGCGCACTGGCGAAGCGGCCATCCAAGGACCGGCACACCAAGGTGGATGGCCGGGGAAGGAGGATACGGATGCCGGCTCTGTGCGCGGCGCGGGTTTTCCAGCTCACGCGGGAGCTCGGCCACAAGTCCGACGGCGAGACCATCGAGTGGCTGCTGCAGCAGGCGGAGCCAGCCATCCTCGCCGCCACCGGCACCGGCACCATCCCGGCCAACTTCTCCTCCCTCAACATCAGTCGCGCGGCCTCCGGCACCAGCCGCCCCGCGCCATTCCCCGCCCTCGCGCTCCACCCCCACCACCACCACCACCAGTCGCCGCACCCTCAGCACGACATGTCCACCATGCTGGGTTACCACCACCTGCTCCCGCCGCCGCAGGAGCCGCCCCAGGACGCAAATAGTCCCGGCTCGTTCATGAGGAAGCGGTACCGAGAGGACCTGTTCAAGGAGGACGACGAGCGGCAAGATCCTAACGCGCCCAAGGCGCGCGAGCAGCAGGCGGCGCCGCCCGCCGCAATGTGGGCCGTGGCGCCGAACAGCGCGGCGCCTGGAGGCGCGTTCTGGATGTTGCCCGTGTCCGCGAGCCAGGCTGCCGCGGCTCGGCCGACCGAGCAGCCTATGTGGTCTTTCGGCGGCGGCGGGGGGAGCAGCACCGTGCAGGCGCCGCTGCAGTTCATGTCAACAAGGGTGAACTACCCTGGCAGCGCCGGCGCGATGGGCGGCATTCCCGACACCAACATCGGCATGCTTGCTGGGCTCAATGCTTACGACCGCGGCGGCGGGGGCGGAGGAGGTACGGAAGAAGAGCAGCAGCAGCAGCAGGAGCAAGACCAGCAACAGGAAATGGAGCAGCAGCGCGACGGCAGCGGCGGTGGCAACGAGGGCGAAGAGGACGGCGACGACGACAGCGGCGGAGAAGAGGAAGGCCATGGCAACAACAGCTCACAGTAAGCTCGCATGATGAAAAACTCTGAATCCACCATGATCATATCGCAATCGTGCTAGTGGGGTGGGCTAGAATCGAATCCTGGGATTGCCTGAGGCCATCATTGGACTGCTCACTGCTGGGTTAAGAAGAAGATTGGAGAAATGGATGATGGGAAGGAAGAAAGCAACTGAATGCAAGAACAAGACTTCTTGCTAGTCCTTAGGCCTCGTTATTTTTGGTGGTATTTTTTTGTCTGTTTATTTTATTTTCCTTGTTGGATGGATTGATCCGTGATGAATGATTGGCATGTTTAGATGGGTGCGATGATTGGTAGTGGTAGTGGGTCCCGACTCAGGAGGGGCCAGGAGGAAGAAACCAGTTTTATTTGTACAGTTGATCATCTTGATTTGTGCTGCAACTTCAATTCTTGTTTTATCTTTCACCATTGTTTTCATGTGCTCTAGTTGCACTAGCACAATTTTATTCCAGGTATTTTTGTGTGCTCGTGTCTCTTGCTGTTGTACGAGGGGCAATGATCCTGCTTTTGTACATGCGCTTGCCAAGTCAATCTGCGGCTCCAATTGTAGCAGGTGCAGCTAACAGGAGAAACATATTTCCTCTCATTTGTAGAAGTAGTAACATCTGTAGCCATCTGCTGGTCACTTTTTAAATAGAATTATATCACCGCGTCCATTAAAACACGTGAAACTAGAATTCAGAAAGTGGATTATATCACAACCATAGCACCATTTGTAGCAAATTCGTGCGTTTGATGCAGACCCTTCGAATTCTTATTTTTAAATACAATACAATCGCAGACGCTCATATACATATACATTCAACCCTATGAATATACACACATACACCCACCTCTATGGGTACCTCCCAGATACTGGGGCAGCACAATATTTTGAGCATTGTTTTAATGGCGTATTGCATTTTATGGCGAGCGGCCCCCCTTTATAGCATTATAGCGACGCCATAAAGGTATTGCGAGCCTGGGTCTGTATGGCGATTGACCCCCTTCACACCTATATATCGTCGCTATAGCGACGAGATACAGACGCCTTTAAAACAATGATTTTGAGATTGATGAAGTCATCATAGACTCGTCGTAGTTGATGAGAGCGTCTCCTTCAAAGACCATCTCCAGAAAATTTAGAATAAATGAAGGAATGTGTCAAGTCTAGAACTTATCCTGATGGGTTAGTTTCACCACAAGGAAT